>NW_024098167.1:0-34165 GCF_016545835.1 Crotalus tigris | reverse complement strand
CGAAAAGGAGGACATGTAGGAGGACACTTTTCGAAGAAGGACAGAACTCACAAAAGGAGGACTGTCCACCCTAAAGGAGGACGGTTGGTCACCTTAAAATAGGTAAATCATGAAAAAGTGCTGTGTAAAGTGTAAACAAATGTGCAAAATGAGATTTTGTCTAAGATAGTAAATGTGAATTCTCTTTGTGTGGTCATGTTTCTAAGAAATAAACTAGCATATAGCAAGCTAAACATAAAATTGAGCTGCAGAGAAATTCTTGCCAAAGTACTGCAGTAACTTTATATAATCATATTTGGAGACCAAAGAAAATGGTCAGCATATTAGTTAGCTGGTTGTGCTTTCATCAAGAACATCCACTGAGATAATTAATTTAGCTGGCATGCTTCTTGTTTCATTCCAATACACAGAGAGTTCTTTGGTGTTCCCCCCCTCCATATAATACAAAAGAAAAGCATTAATCAAATACTTTTGGTTAATCTCAAAACTCTTATTTGACAACTGATGTTACAAGTCCAGCTTGCTAATGAGGACTTAATATTTACTGCAGTAAGTGAGATATTCATATGCATGCTTATTCCTCCTTCGAGCATTGGATCAAGTTCAAAGCTCTTTAGGCAAAGCAACAATTGCATGGTTTGCTACATACAACAGCTTTTCACTTTCACGCCAAAGAGATGATTAGTTGCCAGCTTTCATCTCATGGTTTATCATCCCAGTTCAGGAGCTGGCAGTTTCTGTTGGAGGTGGATTGTCCCAATCTTCTCAACATAAAAACCATTTTATTGATTTTAAGAGTATTTATTCCTTCTTTCTACACATCATAGAATCAATCAATATGTAATAACATAACACCTGTAAAAACAATTTCAAAGTGCTGATTGCAACATAGGTTCTAACAGCAAGAGATACAATGCTCAGATCACACTTCCCATTATTCTACTTATTGAAGGTAAAAAATAGTACAATGCATTTATCCTTTCACTATTGAAAAGATATCTGAAAACTAAAATAAATAAGAAGCTCTCTCTGTTTCTACAAGAGTTAGAAAAATAATCTCACTAACTGCTAGAAATTATATTCAGGGGCAGTCCTCTATGTTCTATCCTCAGAATAAGTTCTATTAAATTCAGCAGAGCTTATATCAAAGTAGATTCACATGGGATAAAACTGTAAAGTCTTTCCGCAACTTTAGTTACTACTTTTCACAGATCTTGCCTACAATTAGAAATGAAATTTAATTTATAATCCTTTTTGCACCCCTGATTATTTGAATAACTGCAGCTGTTATTCTCTCAACAGCTGCATGGGTATTAAATAAACTATAATAGATATTGCAGTTCCTCCTCTCACTACATAATTACAATTGGAAAGGGCCCATCCATTAATCCTTTGTCTAACACTTGCCTATTAAAAATCACAGGGGTTTTTCCCTAGACTCTTGAAGACAACTAATGTTTCATCCATTCTAAATTCAATTTTATATGAGATTTTATGAGAGATTAATCTGAGGTGTTTTACTATTTCCAGATATATTCTGATGTCAAAACACTTTTAATTCATTCTTTATCTCTTTTTGGAGCTTGAGCTTGAAGAGAACTATCAGGCAATCATTGCTTGCTCCTTCTGATCAATAACTAAACCCAGAGCACTGCCAGTCAATCAGTGTTTGCTTCTTATCCTTTCAAGGTGAACAACTGTGTTGTCCTCTCCCTCCTTTTTCATTCATTCCACTCCTAAAAAAAGTTCCCCTTACAAATTAGAAAACAAATTACTAGCATTTCTCTTTTAACCATGTGTTTGTGTGCATGTGTCCATTCAGTGTTTATTCCTGTTTCACAAGATTCCAGTGACAGTGTGAGAAGGCAGGTTGTTAAAACCAAATAACCTCCCATGCATTATAAATTTTCAGAATTTTTCTGCTTGCCATAAAACCTCTTTCTCAACTCCTAGTGTTGGCATGAGAACTTCTGCATTTGACCTCCTTTTCCTAAATATGTGAGTATGCATCTGCTGTTTCAGAAACAGAATTTACTAGCTAAAAACAGCAAAGCCCCATTCAGAAGTACGAAATCACTGACCCAGGGAAATTGCCCACAACTGCCAGCCCTCTGTGACATGTTCTATTGAAGAGTGAGAAAGGAAAGTTGTATTTATTTAAACATGATTCATTTCACAAGATGATGGGATACATGTAAGCAATCTTATTTCTATATGCTGTAATGTATATAATGTATATAAACTTTTTAACCTGGGATTAATTTTCAGAAAAGGAAATTAGAAGTTGGCTTTACTGAAAATAGAGCTACCTTAAGATTATGTTTAAAGAAAAAGGGTTAGGGATATGGATAAAAACCAGATTTTTTTTAAAAAAAAATAAAAAGCTCAGGAAAGCATGAACATTCCCATTCGAGTATTTTATTGTTTTGTTGTTTTGCTTTTTTTGGGTAATCATGTAGTAAGTGTGCAATAATTTATCATTTATTCATAAAGAATAATTCTGCCAGCATTTATATTTGTGTGCTCTATTTTTTTTTTTTTTGCTTTTCAGAACTCTCATGTTCCAATGCATGCTTTGTCCATCACAATTCCCCTTTTCTCTAACACTGATTTTGACAGGTGCCTTTTAGGTGCCTTATAACAACAAAACTTTTGTGATATGTCATTGCAGGAAAGATCATGTGTACAATTATACCTTCTTTCCGTGTTTCTGCAATAATTAACTTCCTAAGGCTGTGTTTATAGGAACATGCATTGACATTTATTTTGCAATTAAGTATGGAAATACAAATATGGAAATACCAAACTAATTTTGCAGAGAGAAAAAAAAGAACAGCTTCCATTGATAATAATAATTATCTTATAAAAGAGAATATTTATAGCTCAGTGTTGAACTATGGAGTTCTTTTTTAATAATATTTTTATTAATTTTCTAATTTTACATTTAAGTATTTAAAAAGCAACATGGTGGCTGGGTTAATCAATGGTTCAGTAACATACAAAAATCTTTAGTGCAAATCTCAAACTAAAACCTCAAATATTTTCTCTCTTTTTCCTTTAATATCTACTATCTCATATTTAAGCTAATACAGTTCTTATTATATCAACTAAATAAAAACATCATTATTACATTTATCAATAAATTTTAGCTTATTCATATCTTAATTACTTTTACATTCAATCTTTACATTCAATCAATGTCCTGTTATTGGTTTTTCCTAATTTTTAGTTTCCCATCAATATTCAAATTTAACATTTGATATTTATAATTTCCAGGTTTTAGGTAACCAAGGTTTTCTTTATCTCAATTCATAACAAAATCTAATATTCAAAATACACATCTTATCTATTTGGGTATAATCTTGTTCTATTTCCTAAAAGTTATCTATTTCCCCCCATCTTATATTATCTAATTAATAATACAGTTTCCCCTTTAATAAATCAAAGCCCATTTTATATATATTGTCTGAGTTAATTAATAAATCAATCATATTCATAATATTTTTTTCCTTTTGGGTCCAGTGTTTAAGTATTAAACAAATAGCATCCTTATTTTCAACTAATTTCTAAATGTTTTAAATTTAATGACCAAAATTTCCCTTATTTCAACTTCTCCCTTTGACCCTCTAATTAGTAATATGAAATCCTCTCTGATAAATCAAAATCCCAATTTTCTTCAGCCTTATTCTGCCTTTCTTTCTTTGCCAACTAGCCTTTCATGTAAATGCTTTTAAATCATCAAATAGATCTCCCTTTATTATTATATATATATTGTTTGGAATAAGTGAGATCATTTAGTTGCCATTTTTTTGGAAGGGCTAGCCCATTTGTATTCCTTAAATCATCTCCCTATTATTCCAAATCCCCATAATTATCCTGGTATGTTTATCTTCCATTCAGTCTGTTCTTCTTCTTGCTCCTCAAATTTCTTCTGATTTATACAGAAAGTCTTTTCCATGTTCAGTGTCAGGATATTCCATTGACTGTATTTGTTGGTCAGTTGAGTGCTCTGTCTTAGTATTTGATTGTTCTACTTCTTCTGTTACCTTCTGCGTTGTTGGTTCTTTAGTTGTCAGAATTTGGGTTTGTATATCTGAGCTGACATCTTGTTCTTTTATGTATCATCTTATTTCGTCACAAGCTGAAAGGATGGTTTCATGTATTGCTTTCAACATGGAATCTTTTCCTGGTCTTTATCCATCTTCTCTTAATTGTGTGTTAAGTTGAGGACTTTGAAATCAGATGATGAAAATAATTTTATAGCTGGGTATGGGACCTCTATTTCATGTGTTTGTAGGTAGTCTTTATAATAAAAGTCATTTATCAAGTAAGATTTTATAATCCAAGGTATTTCATCATCTCAAATAATGACCAATATTCCTCAGATAAAAAAGTAGGAAGGCAATTCCCCATATACATCTCTAAAAATCAATAAAGGTTTACATTCATAGTTCAAGGAGGCCAGCCATGCCATGTAGAAGTTCTCTTTACAGCTGAATTTCTCACAGGCAGCGTTTATCAAAGTTAAAAGAGTCTTATCTGTAGTCTGGGCTTCAAGCCAAGTCTCCTTTAGGCAATAGCAAGTTGTAATACAAGCTTCGCCACAAGATGTCGCCGATGCCACTTAAATGCCCTGGATTAAGAGGAAGGGCTGCCACCCTCTCGCAATCAATTGGGGGTCCCCTCCTTGCTCATCGCCCCTACAGGGTGACTTTCGACCCTCCCAGGGTCCCCCAGTGGAATGAAACTGAACGCGGAAGACGGACCTTGCCTTTCAATGGCTGCAGCAGCCACAATGGCAAACTGGAAGTCCTGAACTAAGGGGTTCTTGATGCTCTCTGAGCTAGAAGCCATTACCAAGTTTGGTAAAGAAAAGTATGCAAGAAAACTGCAGAGAGAGCCAGAGAGCACCAAAGATCCCATAGACTAACTGTTCAAACACAGAGATTAGAGAATTTGGCTATTTACACAGAAATGAGGAGAGTTATTTAAGTTTCAATGTATTCTGACCCTCAGATTCCAGTTTTGATCAAGATTTGTTTGCTGTGTAAATACACAAAATATTTTTTCACAGGTAATAAATTGATTTTTAAAAAATGAATAAAACAGACATCAGATTATAGAAAGTTAAGTGTGACTGTGGAGCAATATATCAACCGCAAGAGTTGTCCCATTGAGCTTTCAGTAAAGCTTTATTTTAACATGATGAAAGGGCTTGAGGTGAGTGCTTGTTTTAGAGGCAAGGCCTGCTTCAGAAAAACAGAATTAGACAGTAAGCATGGGAGGCAGATTGAAATGAGATTTAGGAGACTTGGAGGGAAAATAAAATTAGGGAAAGAAAACCAGAAGAAAGAGAAATAGAGGGAGTAAAATGAAAGTAGGCACTGAGGGAAGGTAGAGAAACAAGAGAGGAGGCTGGAGGATGAGTAATGAAAGTAGTTGGCTGGCTGGCTAGCAAAAGTTGTGCAGCGTGGAAAATGTTTGTAAATATATGGAACTACAGCAGGAGAAACAAGACTTGGAAGAGATTTTAACCTATTCAGGGTTCAAATGATGGATTGGAAGTAAAAAGCTATGAAAGGTTTATTCCTAAGGTAAGCTAAACGAAGACCAGCAACAGGATCAACTAGTGATCAAACATAATTTCTTTTTTTCCACATCACCCCTTCTACCTCAAAATTCTGAAGTCTCAACAAGACTGAACAATGTTACCATGATTCAGGGGTTGACAATCTCAGTGGGAAATGCATTGGCTTTTCTTTATTTTGATTCTATAATTACTCTAAAAGTAACCAGAGCAGCTTAGTCATAGTTCTGTTTCTGTTGAGTTGTTTTGAACTGGTGCTGAATTTCTCAGAAAAAAAATTAAAAATTGGCTTTTCTTTCAAACCATTTGCCCTGGATGGAAGCACATACCGTTCATTTCCCTAAGATCATAATTACTAGTCTTTCTTCACATAGACGTCTTATTCTGCTTTTACACTGGCTAATTTCACACTCAAGGAGTTCCTGCATGGATAATCAGATTTGAGATTGGAGGATTTTTCTATCTGAAACTCACAGTCATTGAAAGGTACCAATCATTTAAGCAATTACATGAAATCTCTGTTGCAATGTTTATCATCCATATCATTACCTTCATATATGAAATAAGCCTTTAGCTCCCATTAAGTTCATGTATTTTAGAGAACCAGTTTGATCTAGTGATTAAGGCACTAAACTAGAAAGAGAGGAGACAGGAGACAGGCAGGAGACCATGAGTTCAAGTCCCACCTTAAACATGCAAACCATCTGGGTGACTTTGGGCCAGTCACTCTCTCAGCCCAACCCAGATCACCTGTTGCTATTGTTGTTGTGGGGAAAATAGGAAGAGGAAAGTGTGTTGAATGTGTTTGCCACCTTGAGTTATTTGTAAAAATAAAAAGGTGGGATACAAATAAATAAATGTATTGGCTTGAGATTGAGTATCTCTTCAAATACTTAGTTGCAGTTTATGCAATTATATTTTAAAGCAGGTGGGGAATGACACAAAATATAATTCAAAACTTCTTATTTGAGTGCAAAGTATTACAAAAATAAATTTATCACCTTATTCTGCTCCAATGACTTTGACAGAAAAGTAATGCTACTCTGCAAATGACCTACATTCAAAGTTACTAGACCTCAAAACATCTTGGGTTGTCAAAGGATAGCTATAACTCCAAGAATATGCTTTACCTTGCAATAGCCATTTGCATTCTGGTAATGATTGAGATCTGAAGAAATGAACAGAGCTTTTATTGTACTGTATGTTTTATAACTGCATAGCAAATTAAATGCACTTGTACTGAAATTTAAGCCAAGTTGAAATTTAGAAAACTTGAGAGATTGGAAGATTTCTAAACAAAGGGAAATATTGAAAAGATTATAAAACTTGTTGTTAATAGTCTTTTTTCTGAAAGGCTTCTGGGTCCATGGAGGAAAGTAAAAAATTGGGTTTTGTAAGAATGAAATCTCACATTACCAAAGGAAAACAATTGTACTTACCCCTTCCCTGGAATTGTCTCTTGTATGGGCAAGCATTTCCTGGAGGGCTCTGACAGATAAAGACTGTTCCAGTACAAAATTACAGATGCAAAGATCAGGAGGGACATACTGAAAAAAATAAAATAGCAACAAAGATCACAGCTTTCTTCATTTTTGCTGCAGAAGGTTTACTCACTGACAAGGTCAGTGTGTGAGGCTGTTAAATTAGATCATTTAAATCAGTATATAGATTAATCCATTATACATCAGTGATCCACATTCTTTTTGTGCACCATAAAATAAATAATGAATCAACCTTACATATCCAAGCTGCCTTTCTCAATATGGCATACACAGTGCATATATACTGGGCTATGTATGTTTTTATTCCCAATCCATACTAAGAGCACTATATTCTATGTTTCAAAGACCTGCCAAAACCACTGCATATAAAATAAAGGTAGACAATGGGTGTATAAATCAATTGCAAAAGAAAAAAAATCCATTATACTTTTTTTTTTCATTTTAAGGTTAAGTCCCATTCCAAGCAATGTAAAAATAGCAATAAGAAACATTTCAAATGTAATTAGATTATGCAAAAGACAGTAATAAACGTAGATGTGATTGGGAAGAGTGGTCCCTCAAATATCCTAAGCCCCATGCCATGTAGGAGTTTTGAGGTGATTACCACAACTCGAACTGAACCTGGAAGCAAACTGGGAGACAAATGCAGCTCATGGAGCAGAGGTGTAACTGGTTTTGATCTAAATAGAGACATAACTAGTGGTGGGATTCAAATATGGGAACAACCGGTTCTCTGTGTAGATGCCGCTTCTGGAAGTCCATTCTGGGTTTGGGCAACAAAAAATTAGCTACTGTCAAAGTGGTGCGAACTGACTGAATCCCACCACTGGACATAACTACATAACTGCCATCATATTTTGCACAGCTGAAGCTTGTGGGTGTTCTTCAAATGCAATCCCATGTAGAGCTCATTACAGAAATCCATATGGAGCTGACCAAGGCAGGAGTGACCTGAACAAAGGGCTTCCTGATGTAGGAATGGCTACAGCTTCCACCCAATGCAAAATTGTGCAAAGGCCCTCCTAAGCATGACTGAAGTCATGAATCCAGAAGAACCTCCAGAGTAAAGCATTGCACACTGAAGGGTTTTCCATAGATTTAGATATCTATTTTTTTTTCACTCCCAGACTCTTGGAATTATATAACGATGCCTTTTTGAATAACATTTTTTCTCCTTTTAATGAACATTTTATAATTGTGATTTTTCTGGAAAGATTTCCCTATGCAAATCATCACCCAATTTCTTTGTTAAATACAGATGCTAAAATGTAGACAGCAACTGTGGCATAAAGACCTGAAACTATGATATCTTTGACAATTCATCTTATGCAATTTTAATTTATAAAAATGTGTCACAAATAAGTTATTAGAATGTTAACTGGATTTTAACCACTTTATCAGATAAATTAGATTTAACAGTGTTTATCTCAATGGGGATGAAGATACATTGATGTGGTGCAGGCTGAATTTCTAGAGCATGTCTTGCATAAGATATGATTCTTCTTTTCTTTAATTGGATTAAAATGTGTATTTTAATCTATCTCCCAGGGTTACTATAAATGGAATTATTTCTTCACACATCCAGATGCCTTGTGGAACTCATCAAGAACTCTATTATCTTATTAATTCAATTTTGGAGTCACTGATCTGTTTTATTAAGCAATTGAAGGACATTTCAAAATGGCTGCAACGGAACATAAAATAGACAATCTAAGCTGAAATTTTATGTGCTATTGACAACTATCAATGTTGTTTGCCAAATTTTTAGATATAGTTGTGAGAAGTTTTATATCAAAATATATTTTATTCTTTATACTGTTTTCATCTTCCTTTAAAAATTAACAGAATCCACAATGGTCTGTGAATCTGCATCTCCACTAGATAACTGACAGTCAAGCTGAAATTAAATTAACCAAGTACAAATAGCAAATGGAGGAGGGGGAGGGATCTTTTATTCAAACTTCCTCAAATCCCCAAATAGGTTACCTAGACCTAATCCACATATCAAGGATAAGGTTTGTAAACACAGCGTTAATTAAATTAGGTCTCCCAGCAGAACTGCCTATTCACAAGAATAAGCATACCTATACACACAGAGACACACACACACACCACATACACACATACACACACACACACAAACACCTCAAGTGTCACCCTAGAATCAGCACGTAGACGCTTCTACAGCAGGACAAGCTCCCCTATAAACATCTGCTGTTGTAACTCATTTCTCTGCAGCTGCCACTAAAGGCAAACTGTTTGCTTTTAGGGATAAATATTTCTTCTTTCCTGACAGCTGTATGGATCTCTTTTTCATTTATTCTTGTGAAACCCTGGTTTGAGTTGGAACCCCAAATTATTCTTCTGATATAGTATCAAAATTAATAGAGTTCCTATATGCTCTAAGATTTTTGAAGAAATCTGAAAGATTGGCGGTTTTTCTCTGTTGTTTGAATTCTTCTAAAGACTCATCCCAAGGCATTTTTCTTTACTTTGTCTGTTTGTCTATGGAGGCAATTGTTTCAAACTATTTCACATTGTTGATATGATTTCAGATTAATATTCAGGTGGCACTGACATATATGTCTTGAGGTTAACCTAGGATTCTCTCATTTTGATTTAATATTTTTACATGTTATTATGGCATAGGGAAGAGAAATAAGATCCAGATATCATAATGTGATCTTGAATGAAAGAACATACTGTATCATGCATTGATTGTTTATTCATTCATGAAGAGTATATATTGTTTTAACCCAGCTGGACAGTTTCCACTTGAGCCCGCATCCAGAGAAAAACCTGCCACTACTCTGCATAATTGGCTCCACTAGCAAACTGTTTTTAGTGGCAGGAAATGTATTTTAATATTCTGTTGAAGTTTAAGTCTCTAACTTAAATCCTATACTATGAAACCAGGAAAAGAAGGCTACATATTACCTTTAGACTTGTTTAGAACTAAGATTCCAGTTCATTGATCATCCTCATTATCTTCCCTAAATGTATTCTGTTTGTTCATGAAATGCAGTGCCCAGAAGTGAATACAATATTCAAGCTAGAGTCTAGTCAATACAAAATAAAACAGCACTACTATTCTCCTAATTTGTTCATGAACTAGAAAAAAGCCACAAAGGAAACCAAGGGGTGCTAGTTAAAATTCAGAATGTGACAGATGTAGTCTATTTATTTTTTGTTTGTTTATTAATTTTTTTGCCACCCATCTTATACTGAAGCGTTAAAATATTGAAATCCTAAAAGATAAATATTTCTAAAACAATAAAAATGGGATTATTTCTTAATTTTTATTTATTTCTGTTATGTTTGGTAGCAACAAAAATCCTAAAAATTAATGTTCAACATTAAACTTATGGAAAATATTGCAGAAGGAACCTTAAAGTTCATATTTTAGGAAACACATCAATATTTGCAAAGACAAATAATAAAGAAGTAACCAATCAGGAAAATTAGTTTTCCACACACAAAATAATTTGATAATAAAATAATACTGGAAGTTACAAAACAGGTTAATCTATCCATCCGGGTCTCAGTTATCCAGCCAATGCAAATCTGCCTTCCTTTATCAGGTATCAGGCACCATAACTCTGGGGAATAATAGGAACAAATTTTCTTGTGCAAGATTAATTTTTTTAACAGGCATTAATATTATGCTATTTATCTATTTCCTGTTTTGTAATGCTGTTCTGTACAATGTATGAATCATATGACAACCAGATTAATTAAAAGTATTTTAATAAGCCTGGGTAATGAGAAGGGAGTGGATACTATTAATTAGTCATGATTACATGTTATTGTGAAATAACTTCTAAGTAATTTGGGCCGCTATGGTCTTTCATTTCCCAGCTATATTTATATGATCATGTTCTTTGTTTTAATTTAATTGTGATTTTTTGGGGGGTACAAAATAATTAGTGGGAAAACCCAGAAAACAACAGGCAAGCATAAGATTTATGTTGATCTTGTTATATGGTCTACTGTTAATATCATTTTCTACTTCAATTAGTCATCGAACACATATTTAATTTTTAAGAATATCCTGGAAATATCTGTCACTACTAAAATGCACTATTGTAAATAATATAAGTGACTGTACAATGAATAAACAGGTTTAAGCAGTCACAATGCTTCAGTTTAATTTTTCAGATTGTTGAAGGGAAAGTCTTCAACATGGTTCAGTCCAAGCTGGGAATAAACAACATGGTGACTGCTTTAGAAAGAAGGTTGTAGTTTATTGAAGAGGAGAGCCAGACAGAAATATGGCTCTGGAAGGAAAGAGAGAGCGCACATGTAGGGAGTGGGTTTTTATACCCTCTGGAGCCTTTTGTTTGGAGTTGTTCCTGTGGTGTGAACTTTGACCTGAGTCTGAGTGTGCCCTTTGGCATCTGTGGGTTAATCCTATTATGTTCTGTTTTAGAGTTTGGGTGGGGTATGTAGATTTTAGGTGTCTTTGTCTTCCTAAGCTTCTAGCTGGGGGCCTCCAACCTTCCTGGATTATTTATATCCGCATTTCTACAGAGCTGGTTTCTGCTTGGGGGAGGGAGACTTGGGCCTATTAAGAAAACTGGGCATGCTTTTCTGCCTCTTTAATATTTCCTTCTCGGGAGGGGGCTGACCTCTCACAAGATGAAAGTGAAACAGAAACTTAGAACAAGTAATCTGGCCTAATCAATTTCAAGGCTATAATCCTCTTTGTGGGAGCCATTAGTCTTCGCTTAATGATCACAAATGGGACTAGCAATTCTGTCACTAAGCAACATAGTTGTTAAGCAAGAAAATATGTAAGTACAACCTGAGATTTTACTGCCAGCTTCCACATTGTTTTGCTATTTCTGCAAATTTTGACATTTTCACAATCCATTTTTCTACTGTGGGAATTTCATTATTCTTCAACTAGTAAGAAAATAAATCTACTGTGAGTTTTTTCTAATTCATTGTCAATAAGTCCCAATAAAAAGAATTCTGGTTTCTTTGCAGTATTAACCTTTAAGGTGCTTTACATCACTGTGTGAATTCGTAGCCAAAGATTTCTTAATTTTCTCACAAGTCCATGATGCATTGTAAATACTTTTCACAATTTCAACTCTGGTTTGAAATATCTTTGTAAATTTTTGATATTTTCTCTGATGTCATGATACCGTTGATGCATGATTTTGAAAAATATTCTCTAAATTATGACACAAGATAAATTTAATAGCAATTACCTACATTCTCTCCTAAGTCTATCTGTATGTTAATAGCCCATTTTGTCCTGTAGTCTTTAACCTGCTCTTCTGTTTCAAATCTTCACAAAAGTTTATACTTTATATTTACACATTCATTATTTGTATACAATTCAATTTTAAGTTTCATAGGGTTTCAATTCCATTATTTTTATCCATATTATAACTTTATTTTAACTGTTTCTTATAAACTATTGAAATTATTTTTTTAAAATTTTTAAAGTTTTTTATTTATAAAACAGTTAAAACAAAGATGGACATAACGTAACATTCCAGTGTATATATTCCTAACAATTTGTTCCTCATCATACATATAATTCTTAATCTCTCTATATACATATTTTTCTATATAATACAGACCCTAATTTGTTTCTCTATATACTAACATACAGTTTTATATATCTCTATCTTAACACTAACTTAAAACCCAAACAGTTCTCCTTGATTCACACCAACAATAGAATTTGTCCCAGATTTCAAAGTAATCTGACTCTGTCTTGTCCTTCATTTCCATTGTGAGCCTATCCAAATCAGCACACGATAGACTTTTATATAAAATCCCTTCTTCTTTTGGAATTTCTTTATTCCTCCAGTTTTGTGCATATGCCAATCTAGCAGCCGTGAGAATATGTAGCATCAAGTAAAGTATTCCTTTGTCGTATTTCTGCGTAGTTATGTCTAGTAGGAAGAGTTCTGGTTTTAGCTCTACCTCTATCATTAATATTTCTTCCAGCCATTTTTTATGTACTTCTGCAGTTAATTGTTCTCTTGACTTTATCTTATTTTTCTCTTGTATTAATAAGTCTTGATATGACTTATTAATTGGTATGACTTATTGATATGACCTCTATATGCTGTTTCTCTTCTGTAAAATGTTTCCTGTGCTGAGGTCAATAAAGATATGTTCAGGCATAACCCATTCTTGTATTTATTCCATATTCTCAATATGGCACTTTCACATAATAAATTTTTAAATGCACATAAAATTATAAGTCTGGTAGTCTTACCTCCTTGCCCACCCGTTTTTTGCACCATACAGGAGTTTATATTTAATCCTTAGTTTCTTACCCAATTATACAAATTTAGATAAATCTTTTTGCCACTGTTTAAAAAGTGCATGATTTTTCAAAACTGATATTGTTCGAAACAGAAGCACCATTCTAAGTAATACATTCATTTTTACCATAGAAATTCTTTCAACAATAAGTGCGACTTTTCCCATCTTAATACTTCTTAATTTCACTCCATACTTTAATATAATTATTCTGAAATAACATACAATTCATGTTAGACACAGTACTACCCAGATATTTTACTTTTTTCTCAATCTGAAAACCAGTTTTCCAATCAGGTCTTTTTAAGCTGCCATGTTCATATTTTTAACATTTTAATTTTCTCTCTATTAATTTTAAACCCAGCTAGTACTATACCAAATTCCTTCAATTTTTTTCACTATTAAAAACAAGCCATCTGCAAATGTCCTTAGTTTATCTACTTTTCACCTTCATCACAGTTATTCTCTCATCTTGTCTTATATATCCATTAAGAACTTTCATAACCAAAATAAACAGCAATGGAGAAAGGAGAAAACCTTATCTTGTCCCCTTATGTATCTTACAAGGTACAGTGAATATACCATTAACTTTAATTTGTGCTGTATGTGAATATATATTGATTTTACTCATTTAATAAAATCTCCAAAATCCATTTTATCCAACAGTTCAACTGAATCTACATATCATAACACTCAACTACACCAACCACATTACATCTTAATGCCAGGCAATCACTGTACTTTTTTTAAAAGTGGGCATTTTTACTTAACCGATTTTGTTTCTCGGTTTTTTTTTTTTTACACTCATGGCTCTCAAGCTTCTCCTGTTTCTGTCACTGTCACATACAAACACCCACAGAAATATTCTGTTTTCTTCCTTCCTACTCTTTCTACTATTTAGAAAGTGATGCTGGTTCCATTATGTTTGTGTGTCCTTTTTACTTGGGCTTATACTTGCATCTCCTTGCAACTTTTGGCAGCATTCCCAAACAGAACCGAGATATCTACTGATAGCTTGCTCTGCAAGTAAGCTATAAAGAAGATGAGATAACAAACATCAGCTTCCAATTTGTCTTCAGAACTTGGGACTATGCCCATTCCATCATCCGTCCTTCAAAAAAAAAACCCTCTAAATTTCAATCATGACAACAGCTACAATGGCGGAATCCAGTTCATGATAGACTGATTGCATGCTTACACTAAAGAACAAATTAGACCATAATATCATTTGCACTGTGAAGCCTTGTATAGTGGTCTGAGAAACATTTATGATGGTTTAAACATTTATACTTGACAGATCTATGTCCCAAAGACATTTCACTTCTCATCCAAGAAGCTTCTTCAGTTCTGCTTCTTGGATGAGGAGCAAAACATCTTCAAGGAAAACAAAGTCAAGTTGCCTTTTGAAAAAACACCTTCAGGACAACCATGACCTGGATTATTGAGAATCTCCATAGACATCAATCTATAGCAGAACATTTTCACAACTGCAATGAAAAGAAAAGCTCTCACTTCACTATTTTCTTCACATTCTGAACAGCAGACCTGGGAACCTATAACAACCAGTGCTTTTTTTCTAAAAAACAAGGTGCCGGAACTCACACGTGTCATACAACCTGCCTTGCCTACCCTACAAGGTTTCATCCAAAAAAGGTGCCGGAACTTTGTTCTGGACGTTCTATGAGAAAAAAAGCCCTGATCACAACTCATACAGATTTAGTGTGGTTTACCCCTACCCTCCCTACACACTAGTTAGTTATTAAAACAGCAACAATAACAAGGTGAGATCAGGTTACATATCATCCTCCCCAAATGGCTCAAATACTCTCAAAAAACATTTCCAATACCGAGGAATGGTAATGATAGATTAAGGGAACATAGTCTGCAGACCTTTCAGTTTTGTAAAGCAGCAAAGATATGCTTTTATATCCTTCTAACTCTGTTGAAACTAAATCACCCCACCAAAAACTTACCAGGGATGGTAGAGTTTAGATGAACTCTAAAAGAAGTGTTCAGAGATCAAACATATAAAAATTAAAACACAGATTGAATCTTTTAAACCAGTATTGATGCCCATTTGAAAAAAAAAAATACTAGGGAACACAGATAGTCCTCAACTAATTACCACAATCAATCCCAAAATTTCCACTGCTAAGACAGACAATTGTTAAGTGAGTTTTGCCCAATTTTATAACCTATCTTGCCACAGTTGTTAAGGGAATCGCTGCAGTTGTTCAGTTAACAACATGGTTGTTAAGTAAATCTGGATTCTCCATTGATTTTGTTTGTCAGAAGATCACAAAAAATGACCACATGATGCCGTGATACAGCAATCGTCATAAATACATGCTGGTTGCCAAGCGTCTGAATTCTGATCCAATGATGATAAGGATGCTGCAACAATCATAAGTTTGAAATATAGTCATAAGTCACTTTTTTCAGTGCTGTGGTAACTGAACAGTCACTAAATGAATGGTTGTAAGTTCAAGATTACCTGTATTTTAATTATAACTACTTTAATTAGAACTATCAAACAGCTGGCCTGCTGGGGGGGAAAAAAACATTGACTGATGCTGTCCAGAATTTTCATCATTTCCTCAATTGCAAAAGAGACCAGAGGAAAATGATTAAAACAGCAAGCATTTTCCTATTTATATATGCTTAGGATATTTTTTCAAGATTTTTGGTAAATTAATCAAAATATCCCTATTACTTTTAATGAAACACTCAATATTCGAAGAAGTTGAGCATTTTTTTTTATACCAAGAAGTTTTCTTAAGGACAGACTAAAGGTACATGACAAAGGATATCTGATCAGGTAAACTTGATCTTAGATGCAAAGTGTACTTGAAAGATGATTAGAGAGCAATTAAACTATAGCTCAATTATTATCACTTCAAAAAGCAGCAGTACTTTTATTTATTTATTTAAAAAAGCTGTTTCAAGACTACCAAATAATACATAGATAAGCAGGCAATTTAACATTGAAATTAAGCTTTAAATTCTTAAAATTAAATTAAGAAAAAATGAAAATTGTTTTCTGTGAGATAAGACTCTCTTTTTCTCTCCTTGCCATCCCCACCTTTAAAAAAAAAATCTATGTTGGTTATCTGAAATATTTTCTGGAATAGATGTGAATGGAGGTAACAGGGAAACAAAAGACAAGGAGAACAGATGGTATGTGGGGTTCACCCTAAGTTTCTATCCACTTTCCAGTCTTCACTGACCAATCTCAAAAAGCCACCACATTTACTGAAGGTGAGATATACATTGGGATTCTATTTCAGTTTTAGTAGTGTACATTTAGATGAAAGGAATATTCTTTCTTCAAAGAAAAATGTGATAATAGAACAATCTTTCAACAGAAAATGTGAAATCATTCTTCTAGAACAGTGTTTCTTATCCTTGGCAATTTTAAGATGTGTGGACTTCAACTCCCAGAATTCCCCAGTCAGCCATGAGAATTCTGGGAGTTAAAATCCAGAGTTACCAAGGTTGAGAAACACTGTTCTAGAGAGTTTCACAAAATTGTTCATACTGACTAATTTTAGGGATATTTTAGATATATGTCACGTTTACACTGTCTATTAAAACTGTGTCATATTTGCTTTCTAATTTGCATTTCATTGTTTTGATCATTCAGCTCCTGTTGTTTTCACCAAAACTTGAATAGTAATGCATCTTTCAGTTGTCATGAAAAATAAATCTTCAGAAATAGTTTGCAAGGTTAATAACATTTAAAATTACAGAAAACATAAGCAGGAAGAATGAAGGCTTTGAAATTCCTTACACAAAGACAAACCCTGGACAGCTCATTAACTAGGCAATCACTATGGTGGGATATAGTTTTTTAAAAAATGTAGTTTTTAATATTGTACTTGCACTTAACAACAATAATGTATTTTTTGTCTTTTGTATGTGTGTGCATTTTGGGGGGGATATATAACTGATTAGCCAAAACTGTAATTCGATAGATACTACTAAACTGCTGTTCCACATTCATCAATTTGTGAAATAAAGAACATATTCTAACTCCATTTCTTTCATAGTTCTTAAGAAACGGAATACTACAGATAGAAAAAAATTGTATAAGAACTGTTTCACGAAATCAAATATGCACTGGCATGTAATATAAACACAATAAAAATGTATTTACATCTCCTTCCGGTGTAATGATCTCTAAAACTAGAACCTTGTCAGTCCATAAAATGGAATGTTGAACATATTAGGTACCATCAATGCATAGTGATTATTCTCAAAATCACCAGGGAAATTTCTTCAAGTTGTGAACAAATATTTGATAAAATACATTTGACAGATTAATTAATCTGTTATCTGTGGAATAATATAGATAGGAGGAAGATAGATATCCAAGTCATATGCTGAACATAAGGCAGACATAAAAACACTCACACAGAGACAGACACACAAAGGCATACAATTTGGCCAGGAGCAATCCCCATTTAGATTCCAGTGATTTTACCTAATTTTATGCTATTAAGTAACGTGATTTTAAAAATGAGGGCTTTAAAGACATATTTAAACCAATTTCCAGTTCAGCTGTTGGTACCTGAATGTTGTACAAAACTAAACAAGGGCATCATGTTTTATTGCCTCTTAACAGATATGGTGAAAATAAATATTAGAGGTAGGGCATAGTATCATGGAACTAGATAGCCCTATTTGACTGCACTGCAAAAAATATTGTATTTCATGCAATATTACGCAATTTGGCAAGGCTCCAGCAATTAATTAGTATACCTGGAATATATTTTTAATGCTGTCCAAGTGATTGCAGAAAACAGATGTCTAACTTTTTGACAAGTAGAATTCATGCATAGTTGTTAGCCATGTATTTGTTAGCCATGCCCAAACCATCTTTTCACATTACAAACAGTGGTATCATAACACTGATACAAAGCAGCAACAGAATAATCCTAACTTATTTTGCCTCAAGTACTTTAACTTAATTTATTTAAATAGATTTATAAATTAATAAACAGAAGCCATTTAGTGATAAACAGTGAATATGGTTCTCTTTTAGAAGGAATTTATCTTGATTATTTAAACAGTATTTTTGAATGAACTGGGTAAATTTAAATTAAATGGCTTCATTTTCATTTATAGGAAAAAGGAGATAGTTGTAATAAAAAGCAGATTATATGTAGAAAAGAAACTTTTCAGATATAAGTTCCACTTTTTGTGCAATTTGAATCATGGGATATACAGTATGGAACCAACAACAAAGCAATTTAGAAGTGAAGAAATAACATAGATATTATCTGCCCTTAAACAATAATAAATACATCACTCATACATCCGCAACCATAAGCAGCCAGAGACTTCATATTTCTGTAATTTTGATAGACTAATATAAATTCACTGCTGAATTTCATTTCAAACAAGCCAAATTCAAGAATAACACTGTCATTAAGACATAGACCATTATTTTATGAATTGCAGGTTTCTATGAAATATAAAACTTTACCTTTTATTCATGTGAAGATTGTCTTCCATTTTTAATAACAATGTCACAGTTACCAATTATAAGTATTAGTTTTATTTTCATTATACGGAAAACAAGCTGAGCTGCTAGAGAGATTTCACATGAAGGCAGGATAAATTTTCTTGCTAATGCAAACAACCTTTCATCAGTGGTTTTGAGAAGACTCTAATTTCCAGGTTCCCTGAATTTGTTCATGAAATAACTGGAGGAAAGTTGGATTCCTAACTGAGGTCCAAGGAACCTCTACTTCAGTATTTATAACTGAAAATAAGAAATACATGTACATAGACAAAGCAATCAGACTATTAACTTTTGCTGGTAAATAACATCATGTAAAACAGAGAAAGGGAATACAAAAAGGTAGGTCAAATAAATTAAAGCATAAGGTTGAAAAAAGAAAAATATATAGCTAAATTTGATTTATATTAATATTGTTCACTATACCTCTCTGTCCTTGCAAACCATGCTTGTTTCTACCTCCTCTGTACACTACTCAATATATTGCTTTTTGTTTGACTCACTTTATTCTTTTTGAGAATGCCATTAATTCAATCTAACCATCAGTGTTCTCTCTTCCCCTTCTTTTCGACCTATTCATTCTTCCCTTACATAGTGTTTGTGCAATTTGCTCCCCAGTCATTCTTTATAATATGACCAAACCCCCTTTTGTTCTTGTTGCATTGATAGCTTCTGTCCCTAGGAATTGTTCTCAGACTCTGCAAGCTGCTATTTCTGCACTGCCAATGCTTCTGAAAGCCAAAGCCAGCTTATTACAGTTTTCAGAGATAACTTTCTTAAACAGCCTTTCCTACTGGTGCCTTCCAGATATGGCATTTGGCCATTTTGGCTAGCAATAGACGAAGATTGATATCCAATATATCTGGAGGGGATCAGATTGGAGAAGATCAACCCAGAACTTTCATATCACTCGGAAAATGAGCAATTAATAGATTAATTCAACACCAGAGCTTTTCCATCATTCTAAATCCTTTCTTATTGCCTCTGTTTCTTATGCTGTATCATAGACTTCAATTAGATTGCAGCACTTCTTGTATACTGAGTCAGCTGTTATTGAAACTAGGCTTTAAGTCAGTGATTTTTAAAAAGATTTTATCTTTGGCAGAAACAATTCAGTGGGCTAAAATGGCAAATGCCAAAAGAATAGAACATTTTTTACAAAATTTATTTGATATCACATTAATTATTAATGTGTGATTAAACTTTATTATTTCAGAAATGAAAGGATATTTGATATAAATCATTGACTTTGGTACTAGAAATCTGTTTGTTTTTTTATATATATGCCATGAAGCTAACCTAGAAAAAACAACTCTTCTCATTGGTATCTTTTTTTTAATATGGAATAGTAAAGAAATATAATATTATGAATGCTACAATTATTTATTTACATCCATTTCAGGCTAAAGAACATGGTACTAATTCAGCAAGAAGACATGCATTTACAGTAATGATTGTTGTATAATATTTCTATGGACATCACAGGTTGTGATTTGATTCCTACCCCCACCTCAATTCTAAAAATAGTTTTCCTTGTAGATTTCCAAGGACACTTTCCATGTAGCTCAAAGAATAGTTTTCCTTACAGAAAATTAATGGAACTTCCATTCTTGAATTGCAAAGTCAGCTGTCAAACAAAGCCATTTTTGTGAGAAGACAACACAGCAAAACAACTCAGGATTTTGCACAATATATACCTCCTAGAGGAAGTGCAGTAAAACTTTTAATAACAGTTTATAGACTAATGAATATTTATTTATTTATTTATTTATTTATTTATTTATTTATTTATTTATTTATTTTTATACAGTTGTCCACCTCCCCAGCGTGATTCTGGGCAGCTAAAAGGAATTAAACTACATTAATATTAAATTATAGTAAGAAAGGAGTCTTACTTTAGCTTCTGAGGTTGGTTCCAAAAAGCAGAGCCGATTTCCAAGCCCCTCAGCAGCCAGGCAGAACTTGCGTTGTTCTTTATGAATGTTGGCTACACACTGAAGTACAACTTCATCATCCTGTCATGGGATATGAGAAGCAAGATTTAGATCAGTGATGAATTGGTTCATTTTGACAAATCTCCAAACCAACAAAAAACATTTGTTTAAAACTGGCAATGTACTACATATACATTTTTGACATAAAACTATATGAAATTTCAGTTACATAGTCCTGTCATCACATTGATATGAGAAAAGTTGTATTAGTCTATGTCTTCAAAAAAAAAATCAGGCATTCCCTTCTTTTTCCTGACCTCACCCCAATTTAAATCTGAATTCAGTCTACACCATGCACTGAAGTTCCCTATTTCATCACTTCATGCCTTCTCTAACAACAAAAAAATAGTTTGAATATAATTCTAATTCTTTGCAGCTGAGCAGAAGTAATTCCTATCGAATCAGACAATAATTGTTGGTGAAACCAAACAGCCAGTGGATTGAGTGAACAAAATAACTCTCCCTTCCCCAAATTATCTCAGGATATTTCTCAGATTCAGTAAAACTGGAGGCAGAATAAAAGGGAGCTGATGGTTGCTTGACAATTCTTGAATTTCTTTCTATATCTACTTCTGTGGCTAACTTGAAGGCAAAAAAAAAAATGGGTAAGGCATGCCAGATGAGTGAGCAATTCAAAATGATGGATATTAAAGATGTCATAGGCAGAATGCTTATGCCCTAATACAGCCCAAGGACAATTAATTTCTTTTGCTCAGGCCTCAAAAAACCTTATGTTTCTAAACCTTATGTTTTTTATACTTCTAGTTTAAGAAATAACAACAGACCTGGTTTTCCTATTTGACTTGGTTAGTCTTACCATATTTTTATTTGCTATTAACATTTATATGGGGAAGATAAAAACCATCACTTACAATCCAATTTTTCCTGTGTTTCAAATGCTAAAATTCATTCTACTGCATCTGTTATTCAAGTGTTATTTTTATATAAGTCACACAAATAGATTTTACAGCTATAAAATATTGCTTGCAGGCTTGACAATAACCTCAGTGGATATCAGGACTAAAAACTCCTTAAGCATCTTTTCCAAATAATACAGCTATGCCATTATCTAGGTTGTGCAATGCATCTTTGTTCAGAGCATACAGTACTTACAAATGCAAGTATTGTATGATAGGAAGACAGATAGCATATCTGATGTTTTCTTTGACATGATTAATAGCCTTACACTTTCTGAAATGTTACACTCCTTGAAAACCCTGCAGTAACATAAGTATATGTGTTTGATTGATGATGGAAAGTATAAATGAATAAAAGAAGTGAATATATTAGAAATAATATTACATTTTTCAGAATTCCTCTTTTTTCCCAGAAAATAAATTTTAGCTACTTTAAAATATGTCCTGTAAATTATATAACATCTTTAGAAATTCAGCATCTACCATCTGGAAGCCAGTTGATATCCATTTATTATGCAGGTATATATGTATTTAATCTGATAAACATACTTTATTGGATTTGTTATTTTATATTGGAATGGTAAGGCACATACTGTGCTATTTATGTGATTAAAACCGCTGATATTATATTCCTGTCATCAACTACTAAGAAAAGTTAAGTTGCCTACAATAAACTTTGTAATAATCAAGGTCATGCTAACTTCACTAATCATTTTGTTTGTTCACAACTTAAGGAGACTTTATGAATGAGGTCTACACAAGCAAGTTTGCTCCTCCTATTGATGAAAAAGACAGAATCCCTAATATATGGTTGAATTCTTTGTGCACATTGTGGTTTCTTTTCTGGAAGGGGTTCCTTAATTGTATTAAGCTTACAAAAAGTGTATATAGAGAGCTCTTTAGGAAGAATGCTTGGCACAGGGTGGAATTTTCCTTATATTAGCAGAATTGGAAATGTGATTTGAATTTATGATCCATATTAGTTCCTTATGAATTTATTTATAAGTATATTGTTAATCTACATTAAACTGCATTAAAAGACTCCCCATAAAAAATTGTAATTAAATATTAAATTTAATTAAATGCTTGTTTGGTGAAATAATATTATTTAAAGTTATTTTCTTTCAAAATAAACAAATCTAAATGCATTTGATACTAAAACAGATTTTTTTACATGTAGATTTATACACTTTATTTAATTATTTATTTATTTATTTATGAGACTTATATACCGCTTTAAGTGCAAGCACTCTCTAAGCGGTGTACACCAGTAAGCAATGTATATATATATTTACATTGCCCCCAACAATCTGGGTCCTCATTTTACCTACCCCGGAAGGATGGAAGGCTGAGTCAACCTTGAGCCGGTGAGATTTGAACCGCTGACCTGCTGAACACAGTCAGCTAAAGTGGCCTGCAGTACTGCACTCTAACTGCTGCGCCACCTCGGCTCTTTGCATATCCTGTGATGGTTATAATATCAGATATTTACTAAATGTGACTAGAAGGAAATATAGCAGAAACAGAATAAATTATTTATTTTTAGTGTATTATAAATTTCTGCATATGCCTGATAAAAATGTGATATGATCAATTATGAAGATGACTACAGATTCATGTAGATATACTGAATAGCATTAGCTAAATTAGGATAGGTAAGATTACGTATCAATTTCATTTCTATACTAATAATCAGAAACAATATAATAAGTATTGGGATAATACCTCTTTTGGGTTCCTTAAAATCACAAAATGAATAATTTTACTACTATTTTTGGATTGTTCAATCCCTACAAGTATTTCTAACCCTGAGTATCGAGGAATATTTTCAAGAGTCAAGAAATCAAATGCATTTTTTATTAAAACTGTTCTAATTACTTTTAGAGCTATCCTTTTATGTCACAAGAACAGCAGCTTTATAGCCACTGTTTATTTTGTTATAACATTTCTTGGTTTAAAATTATCTGGGAAACTAACTAACTTTTTCTACAGGGCATATCTCTCCCCCCCCATCAAATCAAATTTGACTCCTTATAACTAGCCTAAACAATTTCTTGGCAATATTGTGAATATAGTTTGCGTTTATTTTCTTCTAAAATTTTCTGCAACTTCCTGAGCTCAGATTGAGAGACAGTGGTTCAAAGTTATTGTCTTCTATGCCTAAAGAAGAACTAGAATTTGGGTCTTCCAGCTCCTAGTTCATTACTTTAACCAATAGATCATAGTGGCTGTCTATCCTTTACCATATATGTAGTAATCTTATTTCAGTTGCTGAATGATATACGAGATTAATAAAGTGACCATATGAATATTTTTCCTTTAAAAAATATTTGCCATCTTCAAATATTACTGAGCTCAAAATTAAACAACAGATGTTTTCTATATAGAGAATAATGTTGATTGAGGAAGTCCTATTTTCTTCTGGAGGTATAACTTATTTCAACCTATTCAATAAAGGAGAAGTAATGTTGTAATCTAACAATATCAAAAGACAACTATCAAGACAAAAATCAAAACCCATAGCCTTAACAATGAAACACCTGAAAAGTCTTTTGTTTCATATACTTTTACACCAACATTAATTAATAAAAGAATGCCATGTTTGTACCATTCCCTCAGAAGATATACACTGTTAAATTTCATTGTCAAAATGTGAATTAAATATTACAAGTGAAGAATTACTATTTAGAATCTGGCTAATGTTTGTAAATAGTTAAGAAAGATGTGTACATAGTGGAGTCTTTGGTGCTGAGTTTGGTTGTTTCCTTTCAGGCATTTCATTACCCAACTATGTAAAATCATCTTGATAATGTGGACCTGATTTGTAAATACCTTGGTATGTGTTCATACATGCCTTAGTAAGTGTGTACAGATTTATAGATAAGTTGTCTCTCGCTTCTCATTTAATTAGACAGTTTCTGTGGATCAATTTAAAAAAATATTGGGAAACATAAGAATTAATGAAAATATAAGCATGATGCTATTTAATTGGATTACAAATCCACTAGCTCATCCACACTGGAAGCAAAATCATTCATCTTTATATAACTAACACTGCACTGCAGTAACTGAAATAATCAGTTGATGAAAAATGGTGATTGTCATTATAAGTCATCGGTGTACTTATATATTAACAGTCACATGAATAATGTAAAAAACAAACAACCACCAGAAGTGATATATTGTAGCAAACTTTTTAAAACTGGTGCCCTTCACTAATTTTGACAAATGTTGACTAAAATTCCTCTAACTTCCAATTATGGTCTTTTAAATATACTCTGTCCATGTTTTGTGTCTAATCATCCAAATATTAGAAAGAGGGAGAGAGAGTTATTTTAAGGCACAACTTTGGGGGGAAGCAATCTGAACTCTATTAAATAATAAAACATGGAGGATAAACATACGAAGAATTGAATATGTCTAGTTTAATGAAAAGAAGGATTAGGGGTGATATGATAGCAGTATTCCAATATCTAAGGGGCTGCCAAAAGAGGGGGTCAACCTATTCTCCAAAGCAGCTGAAGACTGAGCCGAGGTGGCGCAGCAGTTAGAGTGCAGTACTGCAGGCCACTTTAGCTGACTGTGTTCAGCAGGTCAGCAGATCAAATCTCACCGGCTCAAGGTTGACTCAGCCTTCCATCCTTCCGGGGTAGGTAAAATGAGGACCCAGATTGTTGGGGGCAATGTAAATATATATATATATATATATATATATATATATATATATATATATATATATATATAGATATATATATATATATATATATATATATATATGTTTTCTGAGGTTTTCGCGGGTATTTGTATATAGGTCTTTGGTTGTTCGGGTTTTCTCCCGCGTAAAATTGGAAGTGTCTTGGCAACGTTTCGACGAAGTCACATTCGTCATCTTCAGGCTGGTGTTTTCAGCTTCGTGCTTTGAGCAGCAATGTGTGGTCTTAGCTGTTTCTTCCTTTTAACTGCCAGTGGGGGTATGAACTGATTGGGTGGGAGCTTGGCTGTGTTCTGATTGGGTGGAGGTGTGTTCTGAATGGTTAGGGGCTTGGCTGTGCTCTGATTGGCTGGGGGAGTGTTCTGTTTGGTTGTGCTCAGGTTAGTCTGAGTTGCAGAGGGGTTTAAGATTTTGGGGTTAGGGAGTCGTTTGTCAATAAGGGCAGGTTTCCAAATGGCTGGTAGGCGGGAGGTATCATCTCGCTTGTTCATGCTGTGTGGGCGTTTTTCTATCTCGATGGCTTCTCTGATTATTCTGTTATTAAAATGTTCACTTTTGGCAATGGTTCTGGTATTTTTAAAGTCAATTTCATGTCCTGTGGCTTTAAGGTGTTGGACCAGGGAAGATGTTGGTTCCTCTTTTTTGACTGAGTTCTTATGTTCTTCAATGCGTGCACTTATTCTTCTGTTGGTTTGTCCGATGTATGTGGTGGGACAAGTGGTGCATGGGATTTCGTATACTCCTTGATTTTCTAATTCAATTTTATCTTTGGGGTTTCTAAGGATGGTGGATATTTTTCTGTTTGTGCAGAATGCTGTTTTGATGTTGTGTTTATGGAGGATCTTACTGATTCTGTCTGTGGTGCCTTTTATGTATGGGAGGAGGCTTTGCCGTTTTCTTGTTCTTTGTCTTGGATTTTGGTGGGGGTTTCTTTTTGGATTAGGTTTGTAATCTTATTTCTATGGAATCCATTGGATGTTAGTACATTGGTGAGAGTGTGTAGTTCGGGTTTTAGGTGTTGTTCGTCAGCTAAGCGTTTTGTTCTGGAGATGAGTGTCTTGGCTACAGAGTTGATCTGTGCTGGGTGGTGGTGTGAGAGAGCATGCAGATAGCGGTTTGTGTGTGTTTTCTTCTGGTAGATGGTGTGTCCTAGGGAGCCATTGGATTTCTTGTAGACTAAGACATCCAGGAAGGGAAGTTGGTTGTTAGCTTCTGTTTCCATGGTGAACTGTATTTTGGGGTGTAGGCTGTTGAGGTGTGTGAGGAAGTTGTCCAGTTTTTCTTTCCCATGTGGCCAGATTATGAAGGTGTCGTCTACGTATCTGAGCCAGAGTTTGGGTTTGTGATCCGATTTTTCTAGAGCTTGGGTTTCAAAGTGTTCCATGTAGAGGTTGGCAATGACAGGTGAGAGGGGTGATCCCATGGGTGCTCCTTCTGTTTGTTTGTATTTTTGTCCGTTATAGATGAAGTATGTGTTGGATAGGCAGTGGTTGGTCAGATCTAAGATGTGTTTGGGGGGGTTATATTTGTTTTGAATAGCTGTCAAGGCTTCTTTGATAGGCACTTGGGTGAAGAGGGATATGACATCGAAGCTCACTAGTAGGTCGCTGGGCTGTAAGTTTTGTTTCTTTATGATCTCTATAAACTGGAATGAGTTTTTTACGTGTGAGGTGATGGATTCTGCATAGGGCTGTAGTTGTTTGGCGAGAAATTTGGCTAGGTTTTGTAGAGGTGAGCCTATGGAGCTGACTATAGGTCTGAGTGGGGTTCCTTCTTTGTGTATCTTGGGGAGACCATAGAGTTTAGGGCATCTGGATGATTTCTCTCTGGGAATGATTCTTTGCTGGATCTCTTCGCTAATGGGGGAGGCTTTTATCTTGGTTCTGGTGGTTTTTTCCAGGTAGGTGGTGGGATCTGTATTTAGGGGTTTGTATGTGGAGTCTTGGAGTAGGTTGGTTAATTTGGTTTGGTAGTCAGATGTGTTCATAACCACCGTGGCGTTGCCCTTGTCTGCTGGTAGGATTATTATGCTGGTGTCTTCTTTCAGGTTACGTAGTGCTGTCTGTTCCTCTTTGGGTAAGTTGCTTTTGGGTGGCTTGCTGGTGCAGAGGATGTTGGTGATTTTGAGTCTGATTTTGTTAGCGTCATCGGGGTTGATTTTGGTCAGGCTGGTTTCAACTTCACATATAATGGTTTCAGTGGGGATGTGTTTGGGAGCGACTGCAAAGTTGAATCCTTTGGAAAGGACATTGGTTTCGGCTTTGGTGAGGATCCTATCTGAGATGTTATGCACTGTTTGTTTCATGTGTGGCTGTGAGGGAGGAGGGGTTTGTTTCTGGCGTTCTTGTAGTCTTCGGAGTTTGTTGGTGTGTGTATCTGTCTTGAGGGTGGTCTGTGTTTCGGCTCTCCAGACGGCGAGTTGTTTGGATTTGTCCCAAGTGCGGGGTGGATCTTGTTGCTGAGTTTGAGGTGGAGTGTGAGGAGATCTTTGTTAATTCGGTCTAGGAGGAATCTTTTTGTGTGAAGTTCATTTCTGATTAGGGCCAATTCTGTTCTTTTCAGGATCCGTTTGGTGGCTGCAGAGTTGGAGTGGAATTTCAGTTGGAAACATGTGGGGATTAGATTTTGATCTCGGCAGTTACGTAGGAATGCGAGGTCACATAAAATGGAAGCTCTTTGGACTTCAAGTTTTTCATAGGTCCTGGTCAGATGGTGGATTTCCTCCCCGTAGAGGTTCGATATTTGTTTTCTGAGGTTTTCGCGGGTATTTGTATATAGGTCTTTGGTTGTTCGGGTTTTCTCCCGCGTAAAATTGGAAGTGTCTTGGCAACGTTTCGACGAAGTCACATTAGTCATCTTCAGGCTGGTGTTTTTAGCTTCTTGCTTTGAGCAGCAATGTGTGGTTTTAGCTGTTTCTTCCTTTTAACTGCCAGTGAGGGTATGAAATGATTGGATGGGAGCTTGGCTGTGTTCTGATTGGGTGGAGGTGTGTTCTGAATGGTTAGGGGCTGGCTGTGCTCTGATTGGCTGGGGGATGTGTCGTTTGGTTGGCTCCGGTTAGTATGAGTTTGCAGAGGGGTTTAAGTTTTGGGGTTAGGGGGCGTTGGCAATAAGGGCAGGTTTACAAATGGCTGGTTAGGCGGGAGGTATCATCTCGCTTGTCATGCTGTCGTGGGCGTTTTTCTATCCGAGGGCTTCTCTGATTATTTCTGTTATTAAAATGTTTCACTTTTGGCACGGTTTCTGGTATTTTAAAGTCAATTTCGTTTGTCCTGGGGCTTTAAGGTGTTGGACCACGGAAGATATTGGTTCCTCTTTTTTGACTGAGTTCTTATGTTCTTCAATGCATGCACTTATTTTTCTGTTGGTTTGTCCGATGTATGTGTTGGACAAGCGGTGCATGGGATTTCATATACTCCTTGATTTTCTAACTCAATTTTATCTTTGGGGTTTCTTAGGATGGTGGATATTTTTATGTTTGTGCAGAATGCTGTTTTGATGTTGTGTTTATGGAGGATCTTGTTGATTCTGTATGTGGTGCCTTTTATGTCTGGGAGCGAGGGCTTGCCGTTTTCTTGTTCTTTGTCTTGGTTTTGGTGGGGGTTTCTTTTTGGATTAGGTTTGTAATCTTATTCATGGAATCCATTGGATGTTAGTACATTGGTGAGAGGGTGTAGTTCGGGTTTTAGGTGGTGTTCGTCAGCTAAGCGTTTTGTTCTGGAGATGAGTGTCTTGGCTACAGAGTTGATCTGTGCTGGGTGGTGGTGTGAGAGAGCGTGCAGATAGCGGTTTGTGTGTGTTTTCTTCTGGTAGATGGTGGGTCCTAGGGAGCCATTGGATTTCTTGTAGACTAAGACATCCAGGAAGGGAAGTGGTTGTTAGCTTCTGTTTCCATGGTGAACTGTATTTTGGGGTGTAGGCTGTTGAGGTGTGTGAGGAAGTTGTCCAGTTTTTCTTTCCCATGTGGCCAGATTATGAAGGTGTCGTCTACATATCTGAGCCAGAGTGTGGGTTTGTGATCCGATTTGTCTAGAGCTTGGGTTTCAAAGTGTTCCATGTAGAGGTTGGCAATGACAGGTGAGAGGGGTGATCCCATGGGTGCTCCTTCTGTTTGTTTGTATTTTTGTCCGTTATAGATGAAGTATGTGTTGGATAGGCAGTGGTTGGTCAGATCTAAGATGTGTTTGGGGGGGTTATATTTGTTTTGAAGAGCTGTCAAGGCTTCTTTGATAGGCACTTGGGTGAAGAGGGATATGACATCGAAGCTTACTAGTAGGTCGCTGGGCTGTAAGTTTTGTTTCTTTATGATCTCTATAAACTGGAATGAGTTTTTTACGTGTGAGGTGATGGATTCTGCATAGGGATGTAGTTGTTTGGCGAGAAATTTGGCTAGGTTTTGTAGAGGTGAGCCTATGGAGCTGACTATAGGTCTGAGTGGGGGTCCTTCTTTGTGTATCTTGGGGAGACCATAGAGTTTAGGGCATCTGGATGATTTCTCTCTGGGAATGATTCTTTGCTGGATCTCTTCGCTAATGGGGGAGGCTTTTATTTTGGATCTGGTGGTTTTTTCCAGGTAAGTGGTGGGATCTGTATTTAGGGGTTTGTATGTGGAGTCTTGGAGTAGGTTGGTTAATTTGGTTTGGTAGTCAGATGTGTCCATAACCACCGTGGCGTTGCCCTTGTCTGCTGGTAGGATTATTATGCTGGTGTCTTCTTTCAGGTTACGTAGTGCTGTCTGTTCCTCTTTGGGTAAGTTGCTTTTGGGTGGCTTGCTGGTGCAGAGGATGTTGGTGATTTTGAGTCTGATTTTGTTAGCGTCATCGGGGTTGATTTTTGTCAGGCTGGTTTCAACTTCAATAAAGGGGTTTCAGTGGGGATGTGTTTGGGAGCTGGCGGTGGGTGAGACTGCCAAAGTTGATCCTTTGGACAAGGACATTGGTTTCGGCTTGGTGAGGATCCTATCTGAGATGTTATGCCACTGTTTGTTTCATGTGTGGGCTGTGAGGGAGGAGGGTTGTTTCTGGCGTTCTTGTAGGTCTTCGGAGTTTGTTGGTGTGTGATCTGTCTTGAGGGTGGTCTGTGTTTCGGGCTCCCAGACGGCGAGTTGTTTGGATTTGTCCCAAAGTGCGGGGTGGATGCTTGTTGCTGAGTTTGCGGTGGAGTGGTGAGAGATCTTGTTAATTCGGTCTAGGAGGAATCCTATTTGTGTGAGTTCATTTCTGATTAGGGCAATTCCGTTCTTTTCAGGATCCGTTGGGGGGCTGCAGAGTTGGAGTGGAATGTCAGTTGGAAACATGTGGGGATTAGATTTTGATCTCGGCAGTTACGTAGGAATGCGAGGTCACATAAAATGGAAGCTCTTTGGACTTCAAGTTTTTCATAGGTCCTGGTCAGATGGTGGATTTCCTCCCCGTAGAGGTTCGATATTTGTTTTCTGAGGTTTTCGCGGGTATTTGTATATAGGTCTTTGGTTGTTCGGGTTTTCTCCCGCGTAAAATTGGAAGTGTCTTGGCAACGTTTCGACGAAGTCACATTCGTCATCTTCAGGCTGGTGTTTTTAGCTTCTTGCTTTGAGCAGCAATGTGTGGTTTTAGCTGTTTCTTCCTTTTAACTGCCAGTGAGGGTATGAACTGATTGGATGGGAGCTTGGCTGTGTTCTGATTGGGTGGAGGTGTGTTCTGAATGGTTAGGGGCTTGGCTGTGCTCTGATTGGCTGGGGGAGTGTTCTGTTTGGTTGTGCTCAGGTTAGTCTGAGTTGCAGAGGGGTTTAAGATTTTGGGGTTAGGGAGTCGTTTGTCAATAAGGGCAGGTTTCCAAATGGCTGGTAGGCGGGAGGTATCATCTCGCGTGTTCATGCTGTGTGGGCGTTTTTCTATCTCGATGGCTTCTCTGATTATTCTGTTATTAAAATGTTCACTTTTGGCAATGGTTCTGGTATTTTAAAAGTCAATTTCATGTCCTGTGGCTTTAAGGTGTTGGACCAGGGAAGATGTTGGTTCCTCTTTTTTGACTGAGTTATTATGTTCTTCAATGCGTGCACTTATTCTTCTGTTGGTTTGTCCTATGTATGTGGTGGGACAAGTGGTGCATGGGATTTCGTATACTCCTTGATTTTCTAATTCAATTTTATCTTTGGGGTTTCTAAGGATGGTGGATATTTTCTGTTTGTTCAAATGCTGTTTTGAGTTGTGTTTATGAAGGATCTTACTGATTCTGTCTGTGCTGCCTTTTATGTATGGGAGGATGGCTTTGCCGTTTTCTTGTTCTTTGTCTTGGGTTTTAGTGGGGGTTTCTTTTTGGATTAGTTTGGTAATCTTATTTTGTTGGAATCCATTGGATGTTAGTACATTGGTGAGAGTGTGTAGTTCGGGTTTTAGGTGTTGTTCGTCAGCTAAGCGTTGTGTTCTGGAGATGAGTGTCTGGGCTACAGAGTTGATCTGTGCTGGGTGGTGGTGTGAGAGAGCGTGCAGATAGCGGTTTGTGTGTGTTTTCTTCTGGTAGATGGTGTGTCCTAGGGAGCCATTGGATTTCTTGTAGACTAAGACATCCAGGAAGGGAAGTTGGTTGTTAGCTTCTGTTTCATGGTGAACTGTATTTTGGGGTGTAGGCTGTTGAGGTGTGTGAGGAAGTTGTCCAGTTTTTCTTTCCCATTTGGCCAGATTATGAAGGTGTCGTCTACATATCTGAGCCAGAGTTTGGGTTTGTGATCCGATTTTTCTAGAGCTTGGGTTTCAAAGTGTTCCATGTAGAGGTTGGCAATGAAAGGTGAGAGGGGTGATCCCATGGGTGCTCCTTCTGTTTGTTTGTATTTTTGTCCGTTATAGATGAAGTATGTGTTGGATAGGCAGTGGTTGGTCAGATCTAAGATGTGTTTGGGGGGGTTATATTTGATTTGAATAGCTGTCAAGGCTTCTTTGATAGGCACTTGGGTGAAGAGGGATATGACATCGAAGCTCACTAGTAGGTCGCTGGGCTGTAAGCTTTGTTTCTTTATGATCTCTATAAACTGGAATGAGTTTTTTACGTGTGAGGTGATGGATTCCGCATAGGGCTGTAGTTGTTTGGCGAGAAATTTGGCTAGGTTTTGTAGAGGTGAGCCTATGGAGCTGACTATAGGTCTGAGTGGGGTTCCTTCTTTGTGTATCTTGGGGAGACCATAGAGTTTAGGGCATCTGGATGATTTCTCTCTGGGAATGATTCTTTGCTGGATCTCTTCGTTAATGGGGGAGGCTTTATCTTGGTTTCTGGTGGTTTTTCCAGCAGTAGGTGGTGTGGGATCTTGTATTTAGGGTTGTATGTGGAGTTCTTGGAGTAGGTTGGTTAATTTGTTGTAGTCAGATGTGTTCATAACCACCGTGGCGTTAGCCCTTGTCGCTGGTAGGATTATTATGCTGGGTCCTTCTTCAGGTTAGTAGTGCTGTTCGTTCCTCTTTGTGTAAGTGCTTTTGGGTGGCTTGCTGGCTGCAGAGGAGTTGGTGATTTGAGTCTGATTTGTTAGCGTCGTCGGGGTTGATTTTGGTCAGCTGGTTTCAACTCCACATATAATGGTTTCAGTGGGGATGTGTTTGGGAGCGACTGCAAAGTTGAATCCTTTGGAAAGGACATTGGTTTCAGCTTTGGTGAGGATCCTATCTGAGATGTTATGCACTGTTTGTTTCTTGTGTGGCTGTGAGGGAGGAGGGGTTTGTTTCTGGCGTTCTTGTAGTCTTCGGAGTTTGTTGGTGTGTGTATCTGTCTTGAGGGTGGTCTGTGTTTCGGCTCTCCAGACGGCGAGTTGTTTGGATTTGTCCCAAAGTGCGGGGTGGATCTTGTTGCTGAGTTTGAGGTTGAGTGTGAGGAGATCTTTGTTAATTCGGTCTAGGAGGAATCTTTTTGTGTGAAGTTCATTTCTGATTAGGGCCAATTCTGTTCTTTTCAGGATCCGTTTGGTGGCTGCAGAGTTGGAGTGGAATTTCAGTTGGAAACATGTGGGGATTAGATTGTGATCTCGGCAGTTACGTAGGAATGCGAGGTCACATAAAATGGAAGCTCTTTGGACTTCAAGTTTTTCATAGGTCCTGGTCAGATGGTGGATTTCCTCCCCGTAGAGGTTCAATATTTGTTTTCTGAGGTTTTCGCGGGTATTTGTATATAGGTCTTTGGTTGTTCGGGTTTTCTCCCGCGTAAAATTGGAATTGTCTTGGCAACGTTTCGACGAAGTCACATTCGTCATCTTCAGGCTGGTGTTTTTAGCTTCTTGCTTTGAGCAGCAATGTGTGGTTTTAGCTGTTTCTTCCTTTTCACTGCCAGTGAGGGTATGAACTGATTGGATGGGAGCTTGGCTGTGTTTTGATTGGGTGGAGGTGTGTTCTGAATGGTTAGGGGCTTGGCTGTGCTCTGATTGGCTGGGGGAGTGTTCTGTTTGGTTGTGCTCAGGTTAGTCTGAGTTGCAGAGGGGTTTAAGATTTTGGGGTTAGGGAGGCGTTTGTCAATAAGGGCAGGTTTCCAAATGGCTGGTAGGCGGGAGGTATCATCTCGCTTGTTCATGCTGTGTGGGCGTTTTTCTATCTCGATGGCTTCTCTGATTATTCTGTTATTAAAATGTTCACTTTTTGCAATGGTTCTGGTATTTTTAAAGTCAAATTCGTGTCCTGTGGCTTTA
>NW_024098166.1:0-7659 GCF_016545835.1 Crotalus tigris | reverse complement strand
AGTATACATGAATTCAGGTTCCTCACAGGTGTGGAAATAGGAAAAAACACGAACATTCTGGATCCGACCTTTCCTTCAAATGTTAGGCCTGGGCAAATATCTCAATTGTTGGCAAATAACCAATATGTAACTGACCTCAAATACGAAAAAGACGCTTAAAATTCAGGTTCCCTACAGACTGGGGAACCTGAAAAAAATCAGGTATTATCGAATCAGACCTTTCCTTCAAAAAGTAGGCCTGGGTCTATATCGCATTTGTTGGCAAACAGCCAATTCAGTATAAAAAGTCCAAATGTGAAACTAATCTCAAATTTGAAAAGAATACATAAAGGCAGGTTCCTCAGAGGTTGGGAATTGAAAACAACATGTATTCTCCAAATCCGACCTTTCCTTCAAAAAGCCCTAGGATATATCGCAATTTGTTGGCAAAATTATGGGAAAGTCCAAATGATGGTGGGGAAAACTGACCTTGCAAATTCGAAAATAACTACAAAGTAAAAGTGTAGGGAAACTGATCTTAAATTCGAAAAGGTGTGCTGGACCTGACATTCAGGTTCCTTCAGGATGGGGAACCCTGAAAAAATCACTATAATCGAAATGACCTTCCCATTGAAAAGTTAGGCCTGGGTTATATCGCATTTGTTGGCAAATAGCTAACTTCTCAAAAGTCCAAAATGTGAAAACTGGACGTTCGAAAAACTTCAAAATAAATTAAGGTTAGCCGTTACAGGGTGGTGAAGCAGATAAAAAAACATTGAATTCTTCCTGGTATCCTACGCTTTTCCTTCAAATGCTTTAGGCTTGGGCATATATCGCAATTTTTTTGGCAAAGAGCCAATAAATCATGAATTCCAAATGGGAGACTGATCTTAAATTTGAAAAGTGCGTTTACATTCAGGTTCACTACAGGATGGGGAAGCTGAAAAATCACGTATAATCCAAATCTGACTTTTCCTTGAAAAGTTAGGCCTGGGTCTATATCTCATTTGTTGGCAAACAGCTTATTCTGAAAAGTCCAAATGTGACACTGACCTCAAATTCGGAAAATATGCATTTGTTCAAATTTTCTACAGGATGGTGAACCCGAAAAAAACATGTCTTTTCCGGATCCAACCTTTCCTTCAAAAGTTACGCCTGGTCAGGTATCGCAGTTGTTGGCAAACAGCTAATCAATCAGAAATGTCCAAATATGAAACTAACCTCAAATTTGAAAAGTATACATGAATTCAGGTTCCTCACAGGTGGGGAAATAGGAAAAAACACGAACAGTCTGGATCCGACCTTTCCTTCAAATGTTAGGCCTGGGCAAATATCTCAATTGTTGGCAAATAACCAATATGTAACTGACCTCAAAGACGAAAAAGACGCTTAAAATTCAGGTTCCCTACAGACTGGGGAACCTGAAAAAAATCAGGTATTATCGAATCAGACCTTTCCTTCAAAAATTAGGCCTGGGTCTATATCGCATTTGTTGGCAAACAGCAAATTCAGTATAAAAAGTCCAAATGTGAAACTAATCTCAAATTTGAAAAGAATACATAAAGTCAGGTTCCTCAGAGGTTGGGGAATCTGAAAAAAACATGTATTCTCCAAATCCGACCTTTCCTTCAAAAAGCCTAGGCATATATCGCATTTTTTGGCAAATTATGAAAAGTCCAAATGTGAAACTGACCTCAAATTCGAAAACTACAAATAAATTGTAGGGAAACTGATCTTAAATTCGAAAAGTCTGCTGACATTCAGGGTCCCTCCAGGATGGGGAATCTGAAAAATCACATATAATCGAAATCTCACCTTTCCTTGAAAAGTTAGGCCTGGGTCTATATCGCATTTGGTGGCAAATAGCTAAATTCTCAAAAGCCCAAATGTGAAACTGACGTTCGAAAAACTTCAAATAAATAAGGTAGCCTACAGGTTGGTGTTTGAAGCAGACAAAAAACATGAATTTTCCTAGGGATCCCTACCTTTCCTTCAGATGTTAGGCTTGGGCATATATCGCAATTTTTTTGGCAAACAGCCAATAAATCATGGTCCAAATGGGAAACTGATCTTAAATTCGAAAAGTGTGTTTACATTCAGGTTCCCTACAGGATGGGGAACCTGAAAAAAATCAGGTATTATCGAATCAGACCTTTCCTTCAAAAGTTAGGCCTGGGTCTATATCGCATTTGTTGGCAAACAGCCAATCCAGTATAAAAAGTCCAAATGTGAAACTAATCTCAAATTTGAAAATATGCATTTGTTTCAAATTTGACTTACAGGGATGGGGAAACCGGAAAAAAAACAAGGTCTTTTCCGTATCCAAAACCTTTCCTTCAAAAGTTACGCCTGTCCATGTATAGCAGTTGTTTGGCAAACAGCTAATCCAATCAGAAAGTCCAAATATGAAAAACTAACCTCAAATTGAAAAGTATACATGAATTCAGGTTCCTCACAGGTGTGAGAGAAATAGAAAAAAACTACGAACAGTCTGGAATTTCCGACCTTTCCATTTCTCAAATGGTAGGCCCTGGGCAAAATATCTCAATTGGTTTGGCAAAGGATAACCAATATGTAACTGACCTCAAATACGAAAAAGACGCTTAAAATTCAGGGTCCCTACAGACTGGGGAACCTGAAAAAAATCAGGTATTATCGAATCAGACCTTTCCTTCAAAAATTAGGCCTGGGTCTATAACGCATTTGTTGGCAAACAGCCAATTCAGTATAAAAACTCCAAATGTGAAACTAATCTCAAATTTGAAAAGAATACATAAAGTCAGGTTCCTCAGAGGTTGGGGAATCTGAAAAAAACATGTATTCTCCAAATCCGACCTTTCCTTCAAAAAGCCTAGGCATATACCGCATTTGTTGGCAAATTATGAAAAGTCCAAATGTGAAACTGACCTCAAATTCGAAAACTACAAATAAATTGTAGGGAAACTGATCTTAAATTCGAAAAGTGTGCTGAAATTCAGGTTCCCTCCAGGATGGGGAACCTGAAAAATCACATATAATCGAAATGACCTTCCCTTGAAAAGTTAGGCCTGGGTCTATATCGCATTTGTTGGCAAATAGCTAATTCTCAAAAGTCCAAATGTGACACTGACGTTCGAAAACTTCAAATAAATTAAGGTAGCCTACAGGTGGTGAAGCAGAAAAACATGAATTTTCCGGATCCTACCTTTCTCACAAAATGTTAGGCTTGTGGCATATATGCAATTTTTTTGGCAAAGCGCCAAATAATTATGAATCCCAACATTGGGAGCGAGACTGATCTTAAATTTTGAAAAGTTGCTGTTGTACATTCAGGTTCCCGACAGGATGGGGAAGCTGAAAAATCACGTATAATCCAAATCGGACTTTTCCTTGAAAAGTTAGGCCTGGGTCTATATCTCATTTGTTGGCAAACAGCTAATTCTGAAAAGTCCAAATGTGACACTGACCTCAAATTCGGAAAATTTGCATTTGTTCAAATTTTCTACAGGATGGTGAACCCGAAAAAAACATGTCTTTTCCGGATCCAACCTTTCCTTCAAAAGTTACGCCTGCTCATGTATCGCAGTTGTTGGCAAACAGCTAATCAATCAGAAATGTCCAAATATGAAACTAACCTCAAATTTGAAAAGTATACATGAATTCAGGTTCCTCACAGGTGTGGAAATAAAAACACGAACAGTCGGATCCGACCTTTCCTTTCAATGTTAGTCCTGAGGCAAATATCTCAATTGTTGGCAAATAACCACTATGTAACATGACCTCAATGCGAAAAGACGCTTAAATTCATGTTCCCTACATACTGGGGAACCTGAAAAAACAGGTATTCGAATCAGAATCGACCTTGCCTTCAAGTTAGGCCTGTCTATATCGCATTTGTTGGCAAACAGACAATTCATTATAAAAAGTCCAAATGTGAAACTAATCTCAAATTTGAAAAGAATACATAAAGTCAGGTTCCTCAGAGGTTGGGGAATCTGAAAAAAACATGTATTCTCCAAATCCGACCTTTCCTTCAAAAAGCCTAGGCATATATCGCATTTGTTGGCAAATTATGAAAAGTCCAAATGTGAAACTGACCTCAAAATCGAAAACTACAAATAAATTGTAGGGAAACTGATCTTAAATTCGAAAAGTGTGCTGACATTCAGGTTCCCTCCAGCATGGGGAACCTGAAAAATCACATATAATCGAAATGACCTTCCCTTGACAAGTTAGGCCTGGGTCTATATCGCATTTGTTGGCAAATAGCTAATTCTCAAAAGTCCAAATGTGAAACTGACGTTCGAAAACTTCAAATAAATTAAGGTAGCCTACAGTTTGGTGAAGCAGAAAAAACATGAATTTTCCGGATCCTACCTTTCCCTTCAAATGTAGGCTTGGGCATATATCGCAATTATTTTTGGCAAGAGCCATAAATCATGAATCCAAATGGAGACTGATCTAATTTGAAAAGTTCTTTACATTCAGGTTCCTACAGGATGGTTAAACGCTGAAAATCACGTATAATCCAATCGGACTTTTCCTTGAAAAGTTAGGCCTGGTTCTATATCTCATTTGTTGCAAACAGCTAATTCTAAAAGTCCAAATGTGACACTGACCTCAAATTCGGAAAATATGCCTTTGTTCAAATTTTTCTACAGGATGGTGACACCCGAAAAAAAACATGTCTTTTCCGAATCCAACCTTTCCTTCAAAAGTTACGCCTGGTTCATGTTATCGCAGTTGTTGGCAAACAGCCTAATCAATCAGAAATGTCCACATATGAACCTAACCTCAAATTTGAAAGTATAACATTGAATTCAGGTTCCTCACAGGTGTGGAAATAGGAAAAAACACGAACAGTCTGGATCCGACCTTTCCTTCAAATGTTAGGCCTGGGCAAATATCTCAATTGCTGGCAAATAACCAATATGTAACTGACCTCAAATACGAAAAAGACGCTTAAAATTCAGGTTCCCTACAGACTGGGGAACCTGAAAAAAATCAGGTATTATCGAATCAGACCTTTCCTTCAAAAGTTAGGCCTGGGTCTATATCGCATTTGTTGGCAAACAGCCAATTCAGTATAAAAAGTCCAATGTGAAACTAATCTCAAATTTGAAAAGAATACATAAAGTCAGGTTCCTCAGAGGTTGGGGAATCTGAAAAAAACATGTATTCTCCAAATCCGACCTTTCCTTCAAAAAGCCTAGGCATATATCGCATTTTTGTTGGCAAATTATGAAAGTCAAATGTGAAACTGACCTCAATTCAAAAACGAAACTGTACAAATAAATTGTAGGGAAACTGATCTTAAATTCGAAAGTGTGCTGACATTCAGGTTTCCCTCCAGCATGGGAACCTGAAAAATCAACATATAATCCGAAATGACCTTCCTTAAGTTAGGCCTGGTCTATAATCGCATTTGTTTGGCAATAGCTAATCCCAAAAGTCCCAATGTGAACCTGACGTTCGAAAACTTCAAATAAATTAAGGTAGCCTACAGGTTGGTGAAGCAGAAAAAACATGAATTTTCAGGATCCTACCTTTCCTTCAAATGTTAGGTTGGGCATATATCGCAATTTTTTTGGCAAAGAGCCAATAAATCATGAATTCCAAATGGGAGACTGATCTTAAATTTGAAAAGTGCGTTTACATTCAGGTTCCCTACAGGATGGGGAAGCTGAAAAATCACGAATAATCCAAATCGGACTTTTCCTTGAAAAGTTAGGCCTGGGTCTATATCTCATTTGTTGGCAAACAGCTAATTCTGAAAAGTCCAAATGTGACACTGACCTCAAATTCGGAAAATTTGCATTTGTTCAAATTTTCTACAGGATGGTGAACCCGAAAAAAACATGTCTTTTCCGGATCCAACCTTTCCTTCAAAAGTTACGCCTGCTCATGTATCGCAGTTGTTGGCAAACAGCTAATCAATCAGAAATGTCCAAATATGAAACTAACCTCAAATTTGAAAAGTATACATGAATTCAGGTTCCTCACAGGTGTGGAAATACGAAAACATGAACATTCTGGATCCGACCTTTCCTTCAAATGTTAGGCCTGGGCAAATATCTCAATTTTTGGCAAATAACCAATATGTAACTGACCTCAAATACGAAAAAGACGCTTAAAATTCAGGTTCCCTACAGACTGGGGAACCTGAAAAAAATCAGGTATTATCGAATCAGACCTTTCCTTCAAAAGTTAGGCCTGGGTCTATATCGCATTTGTTGGCAAACAGCCAATTCAGTATAAAAAGTCCAATGTGAAACTAATCTCAAATTTGAAAAGAATACATAAAGTCAGGTTCCTCAGAGGTTGGGGAATCTGAAAAAAACATGTATTCTCCAAATCCGACCTTTCCTTCAAAAAGCCTAGGCATATATGGCATTTGTTGGCAAATTATGAAAAGTCCAAATGTGAAACTGACCTCAAATTCGAAAACTACAAATAAATTGTAGGGAAACTGATCTTAAATTCGAAAAGTGTACTGACATTCAGGTTCCCTCCAGCATGGGGAACCTGAAAAATCACATATAATAGAAATGACCTTCCCTTGAAAAGTTAGGCCTGGGTCTATATCGCATTTGTTGGCAAATAGCTAATTCTCAAAAGTCCAAATGTGAAACTGACGTTCGAAAACTTCAAATAAATTAAGGTAGCCTACAGGTTGGTGAAGCAGAAAAAAACTTGAATTTTCCGGATCCTACCTTTCCTTCAAGTGTTAGGCTTGGGCATATATCGCAATTTTTTTGGCAAAGAGCCAATAAATCATGAATTCCAAATGGGAGACTGATCTTAAATTTGAAAAGTGCGTTTACATTCAGGTTCCCTACAGGATGGGGAAGCTGAAAAATCACATATAATCCAAATCGGACTTTTCCTTGAAAAGTTAGGCCTGGGTCTATATCTCATTTGTTGGCAAACAGCTAATTCTGAAAAGTCCAAATGTGACACTGACCTCAAATTCGGAAAATTTGCATTTGTTCAAATTTTCTACAGGATGGTGAACCCGAAAAAAACATGTCTTTTCCAGATCCAACCTTTCCTTCAAAAGTTACGCCTGGTCATGTATCACAGTTGTTGGCAAACAGCTAATCAATCAGAAATGTCCAAATATGAAACTAACCTCAAATTTGAAAAGTATACATGAATTCAGGTTCCTCACAGGTGTGGAAATACGAAAAAACATGAACATTCTGGATCCGACCTTTCCTTCAAATGTTAGGCCTGGGCAAATATCTCAATTGTTGGCAAATAACCAATGTGTAACTGACCTGAAATACGAAAAAGACGCTTAAAATTCAGGTTCCCTTCAGACTGGGGAACCTGAAAAAAATCAGGTATTATCGAATCAGACCTTTCCTTCAAAAGTTAGGCCTGGGTCTATATCGCATTTGTTGGCAAACAGCCAATTCAGTATAAAAAGTCCAAATGTGAAACTAATCTCAAATTTGAAAAGAATACATAAAGTCAGGTTCCTCAGAGGTTGGGGAATCTGAAAAAAACATGTATTCTCCAAATCCGACCTTTCCTTCAAAAAGCCTAGGCATATATCTCATTTGTTGGCAAATTATGAAAAGTCCAAATGTGAAACTGACCTCAAATTCGAAAACTACAAATAAATTGTAGGGAAACTGATCTTAAATTCGAAAAGTGTGCTGACATTCAGGTTCCCTCCAGCATGGGGAACCTGAA